>NC_141695.1:114459800-114467300 GCF_964263255.1 Lissotriton vulgaris | reverse complement strand
CCTCCGCCAGGTTTACAAACAAGCGTGGGAATTGTGCGGGCTTAATTACTACAAAGTCCGCGGCGTCCTCCTCTGAGCCCGGATCAATCTCCAAGGCCGGGGGCGGGGGCGAGGGGGGGGGGCAGCTTTATAGCCCCGGAATCTTCCAGACCCCCTGGTCAGCCTGCAGCGCCAGCCCCGCCTGCTATAAGTCGCACGTAGGGATGATGGACACCCACCACCAACTCACCCCCCCCCCCCCACACACACACCCCAAATCCTCAACATGGGATGCTTTACAAGTTTACAGAGAGCAAGAGAGGGCGGGGAGGGTGATGGGGACTTTTAACCCCGCGGAGCGTGAAAATCATCCTCTACATGCAGGCCCCGCCCACAGCCCCCCTGACTCAAGACATGAATAGGTGACAGAAGTGTTCCAACCCCCCCCCCCCCTCACTCCGATTAACTAATATGCTCAACCCCCCCCCCCCCCCCCCCCCAACCGAGAGCTTACTGAAAAGAGCAGTGAGCTAATGAGGTCTTGCAGCAGTGACCCGGCCCTCCCACACGTGAAGTCCCATCCCGGCAGCGCCGTGCAGGGCCTGTGAGCTTGGGCAACCCCCCAGTGCCATCTTATACCAGGCTGCTGCAGCGCCCGCCACGCTCGATGCAAGGAGGCCGACTTTGGAGCTGGGGAACCTCTGCGTGGGCTCAGCTTCCTGTTCTAGGCACATCGGGTAATCTCCCCGCGCCCACCAAAAATGAATGTGTCCTCGTGTAACGTAACGGGTGCTCAAGTAAAGCGCTCTAACAACTTTGGGTCGAGTTCATGCTATCAAAATCTGCAACAAAAAAGGGAGCACTGCGTGGGGGGGGGGGGGGGGTTAGTGAAGTCGCACATACAACGGGCAGGAGTAGAGTAGGTAAATAAATAAATACTCACTGCAGGGCGCCTCTAACACCCCCGGATCTACCCACTTCTGGTGAGTTCAGCCCTGGATCCCCATAAGTAACCCAGGAACCCTACTGTGGGTTTTCTTTCTGGTGAAGTACTGACAACAGAAGCCTGCAAGTGTAGGGGGCAGTGCAAGGGGGCCTGTCTGAGTAAAACTGGGCACCAGAGACAATCCGTGCCAAGTGTAACTGAGTAACAGCAGTGGCACCTAGCGGCCTACGAGAGGCTGACATCATCCTTTGAAGACCTGTCAGATTATGACCCTCCCCCCCCCTCCCTCTTCCACCACCTTCCCCCCTTCTCCGCACACAACCTCACCCGGTGTCTAGCTGGAGAGAAGCACACCGCCCTCTATGGGTCAGTCAGAATATGACATTAGCAGCAGTGACACCCTATTTGTCATCATGCTGGGCGCCGGTGCCCCCTAGAGGCTGTTCAGTGGTTGATGGATTTATAGCATCACCATTTCCATGTAGTGCCAGCCTAGCCATGGCACCAGCTGCTGGGGCACTCGGTAAACGCGAGGTTACGTGGCAAACACTCCCTTGCCCTTGGCAGCACTGACACCTAGCGGCCACTCAGACTATAACGAGAGGCAGTTAACACCCAATACCTCGGCAGAGCGTAGCAGCAGTGCCACCCGGTGGCCAAACGGTGCGTGGCACCCGGTGTACAGTCGGAGGATGTAATGAGCTGAGTGAGGAACTACCCAGGTGGACGCCATTGGAAGCATTGACATCTGGTGAAACAGAAATGCCAAATACTGAGGCCCACTGGGCACAATGTGACATGGACTGTGGTTCTGAACGCCGCAATCGGTCTTCAGCCTCAGAAATACTCTGTAGCATCTATCTTTGGAAGTGTAGGCACCTCCCTTTGAAGTGTGAGCCCCTCTCTTTGGAGGTGTGGGCACCTACCTTCGGAAGAGAGGCCACCTACCTTTGGAAGTGTGGGCACCTCTCTTTGGGAGTGAGGGCACCTTTCTGGGAGTGAGGGGTACCTATCTTTGGACGTGTGGGCACCTCCCTGTGGCAGTGTGGGCATTTCTCTTTGGAAGTGTGGGCATCTACCTTTGAAGTGTGAGCCCCTCTCTTTGGGAGTGTGGGCACCTCCCTTTGAAGTGTGAGCCCCTCTCTTTGGGAGTGTGGGCACCTCCCTTTGAAGTGTGAGCCCCTCTCTTTGGGAATGTGGGCACCTACCTTTGGAAGTGTGGACACCTCTCTTTGGACGTGTGGGCACCTCTCTTTGGAAGTGTGGGCACCTGTCTTTGGAAGCGTGGGCACCTACCTTTGGAAGTGTGGGCACCGACCTTTGGAAGTGTGGGCACCTACCTTTGGAAGGGGGGGCACCTACCTTTGGAAGGGAGGGGCACCTACCTTTGGAAGTGTGGTCACCTCCCTTTGGAAGTGTGGGCACCTCCCTTTGGAAGTGTGGGCACCTCCCTTTGAAGTGTGAGCTCCTCTCTTTGGAGGTGTGGGCACCTACCTTTGGAAGTGTGGGCACCGACCTTTGGAAGTGTGGGCACCTACCTTTGGAAGGGGGGGACACCTACCTTTGGAAGGGAGGGGCACCTACCTTTGGAAGTGTGGGCACCTACCTTTGGAAGTGTGGGCACCTCCCTTTGAAGTGTAAGCTCCTCTCTTCGGAGGTGTGGGCACCTACCTTTGGAAGTGTGGGCACCGACCTTTGGAAGTGTGGGCACCTACCTTTGGAAGGGAGGGGCACCTACCTTTGGAAGTGAGGAGCACCTACCTTTGGAAGAGTGGCCACCTACGTTTGGAAGTGAGGGGCACCTACCTTTGGAAGTGTGGGCACCTCTCTTTGGGAGTGTGGGCACCTCTCTTTGGGAGTGTGGGCACCTCTCTTTGGGAGTGTGGGCACCTCTCTTTGGAAGCGTGGGCACCTCTCTTTGGGAGTGAGGGCATCTTTCTGGGAGTGAGGGGTACATATCTTTGGACGTGTGGGCACCTCCCTGTGGCAGTGTGGGCAGATCTCTTTGAAAGTGTGGGCATCTACCTTTTGGAGTGTGGGCACCGGCCTTTGGAAGTGTGGGCACCTCTCTTTGGGAGTGAGGGCACCTCTCTTTGGGAGTATGGCCACCTCCCTTTAGAAGTGTGGGCACCTCTCTTTGGAAGTGTGGGCACCTCTCTTTGGGAGGCAGCACACAGAAGGCAGCCTGCCAAGGATAGGTCTGTGCCAGTCTTGGGTACCCTGCAGCGCCCCGTGGTGGGCACTGGTGCTGCAGAGGAGGTCAGGCTGAGAATGGCTCAGGCCCTGCAGTTCTGAAGATTTTTAATACTTTTTGCACAAAAACAAGGGCTCTTGGCTCGTGCAGCTGCTGCTGGCGCGGGGCACTGGCAGCCTATAGGCTGAGCCTCGTGAGCCAGAGAGCGGCGGGGCCCATGAAGGCGCGCGAGCCTGCTGACACCTGTGCCAACACCAGGAAGAGCTCCCAGCCCTTGGCGGGGGCCCAGAGTTCACACCCCGGCCCCACAGGCCTGGCCGCCCGCTCCTTTCAACGGCCCCGTCCGGGAGGGCTGCGTGTGCCCAGAGTCACAGCGGCTCAGAGGGACCCTCATTGGATGGAGGCGCAGTGGAGGCTGTGGGGTCAGAGCAGAGGGTGGGGGGGGGGGCGCCACTGGAGGCTGTGGGGTCAGAGCAGAGGGTGGGGGGGGGCGCCACAGGAGGCTG
Organism: Lissotriton vulgaris; assembly: GCF_964263255.1. Classification (NCBI taxonomy): domain Eukaryota; kingdom Metazoa; phylum Chordata; class Amphibia; order Caudata; family Salamandridae; genus Lissotriton; species Lissotriton vulgaris. The sequence continues at coordinate 114,463,675 of NC_141695.1, read as the reverse complement.
TGGGATAAGAGCAGAGGGTGGAGGAGGTGTCACTGGAGGCTGTGGGGTCAGAGCAGAGGGTGGGGGCGCCACTGGAGGCTGTGGGGTCAGAGCAGAGAGTGGGGGGTGGTGTCACTGGAGGCTGTGGGGTCAGAGCAGAAGGTGGGGGGGGGCTGTCACTGGAGGCTGTGGGGTCAGAGCAGAGGGTGGGGGGTGGTGTCTCTGGAGGCTGTGGGGTCAGAGCAGAGGGTGGGGGGTGCCACTGGAGGCTGTGGGGTCAGAGCAGAGGGTGGGGGGTACCACTGGAGGCTGTGGGGTCAGAGCAGAGGGTGGGGGGGGGCGCCACAGGAGGCTGTGGGATAAGAGCAGAGGGTGGAGGAGGTGTCACTGGAGGCTGTGGGGTCAGAGCAGAGGGTGGGGGCGCCACTGGAGGCTGTGGGGTCAGAGCAGAGAGTGGGGGGTGGTGTCACTGGAGGCTGTGGGGTCAGAGCAGAAGGTGGGGGGGGCTGTCACTGGAGGCTGTGGGGTCAGAGCAGAGGGTGGGGGGTGGTGTCTCTGGAGGCTGTGGGGTCAGAGCAGAGGGTGGGGGGTGCCACTGGAGGCTGTGGGGTCAGAGCAGAGGGTGGGGGGTACCACTGGAGGCTGTGGGGTCAGAGCAGAGGGTGGGGGGGGGCGCCACAGGAGGCTGTGGGATAAGAGCAGAGGGTGGAGGAGGTGTCACTGGAGGCTGTGGGGTCAGAGCAGAGGGTGGGGGCGCCACTGGAGGCTGTGGGGTCAGAGCAGAGAGTGGGGGGTGGTGTCACTGGAGGCTGTGGGGTCAGAGCAGAAGGTGGGGGGGGCTGTCACTGGAGGCTGTGGGGTCAGAGCAGAGGGTGGGGGGTGGTGTCTCTGGAGGCTGTGGGGTCAGAGCAGAGGGTGGGGGGTGCCACTGGAGGCTGTGGGGTCAGAGCAGAGGGTGGGGGGTGCCACTGGAGGCTGTGGGGTCAGAGCAGAGGGTGGGGGCGCCACTGGGGGCTGTGGGGTCAGAGCAGAGGGTGGGGGGAGGTGCCACTGGAGGCTGTGGGGTCAGAGCAGAGGGTGGGGGCACCACTGGGGGCTGTGGGGTCAGAGCAGAGGGTGGGGGGAGGTGCCACTGGAGGCTGTGGGGTCAGAGCAGAGGGTGGAGGGTGGTGTCACTGGAGGCTCTGGGGTCAGAGCAGAGGGTGGGGGGGGTGTCACTGGAGGCGGTTGAGTCAGAGCAGAGGGTGGGGGAGGTGTCACTGGAGGCTGTGGGGTCAGAGCAGAGGGTGGGGGGGTGCCACTGGAGGCTGTGGGGTCAGAGCAGAGGGTGGGGGGTGGTGTCACTGGAGGCTGTGGGGTCAGAGCAGAAGGTGGGGGGGGCTGTCACTGGAGGCTGTGGGGTCAGAGCAGAGGGTGGGGGGTGGTGTCACTGGAGGCTGTGGGGTCAGAGCGGAGGGTGGGGGGGCGCCACTGGAGGCTGTGGGGTCAGAGCAGAGGGTGGGGGGTGGTGTCCCTGGAGGCGGTGGAGTCAGAGCAGAGGGTGGGGGGTGGTGTCACTGGAGGCTGTGGGGTCAGAGCAGAGGGTGGGGGGAGGTGTCACTGGAGGCTGTGGGGTCAGAGCAGAGGGTGGGGGGTGGTGTCACTGGAGGCTGTGGGGTCAGAGCAGAGGGTGGGGGGAGGTGTCACTGGAGGCTGTGGGGTCAGAGCAGAGGGTGGGGGGTGGTGTCACTGAAGGCTGTGGGGTCAGAGCAGAGGGTGGGGGGAGGTGTCACTGGAGGCTGTGGGGTCAGAGCAGAGGGTGGGGGGTGCCACTGGAGGCTGTGGGGTCAGAGCAGAGGGTGGGGGGAGGTGTCACTGGAGGCTGTGGGGTCAGAGCAGAGGGTGGGGGGGTGCCACTGGAGGCTGTGGGGTCAGAGCAGAGGGTGGGGGGAGGTGCCACTGGAGGCTGTGGGGTCAGAGCAGAGGGTGGGGGGGTGCCACTGGAGGCTGTGGGGTCAGAGCAGAGGGTGGGGGGAGGTGTCACTGGAGGATGTGGGGTCAGAGCAGAGGGTGGGGGGAGGTGCCACTGGAGGCTGTGGGGTCAGAGCAGAAAGTGGGGGGGCTGTCACTGGAGGCTGTGGGGTCAGAGCAGAGGGTGGGGGGTGGTGTCACTGGAGGATGTGGGGTCAGAGCAGAGGGTGGGGGGTACCACTGGAGGCTGTGGGGTCAGAGCAGAGGGTGGGGGGTGCCACTGGAGGCTGTGGGGTCAGAGCAGAGGGTGGGGGTGCCACTGGAGGCTGTGGGGTCAGAGCAGAGGGTGGGGGGAGGTGTCACTGGAGGCTGTGGGGTCAGAGCAGAGGGTGGGGGGAGGTGTCACTGGAGGATGTGGGGTCAGAGCAGAGGGTGGGGGGAGGTGTCACTGGAGGCTGTGGGGTCAGAGCAGAGGGTGGGGGGAGGTGTCACTGGAGGCTGTGGGGTCAGAGCAGAGGGTGGGGGGAGGTGCCACTGGAGGCTGTGGGGTCAGAGCAGAAGGTGGGGGGGCTGTCACTGGAGGCTGTGGGGTCAGAGCAGAGGGTGGGGGGTGGTGTCACTGGAGGATGTGGGGTCAGAGCAGAGGGTGGGGGGTACCACTGGAGGCTGTGGGGTCAGAGCAGAGGGTGGGGGGTGCCACTGGAGGCTGTGGGGTCAGAGCAGAGGGTGGGTGTGCCACTGGAGGCTGTGGGGTCAGAGCAGAGGGTGGGGGGTGCCACTGGAGGCTGTGGGGTCAGAGCAGAGGGTGGGGGGAGGTGTCACTGGAGGATGTGGGGTCAGAGCAGAGGGTGGGGGGAGGTGTCACTGGAGGCTGTGGGGTCAGAGCAGAGGGTGGGGGGAAGTGTCACTGGAGGCTGTGGGGTCAGAGCAGAGGGCGGGGGGGGGTGCCACTGGAGGCTGTGGGGTCAGAGCAGAGGGCGGGGGGGGTGCCACTGGAGGCTGTGGGGTCAGAGCAGAGGGCGAGGGGGCTGCCACTGGAGGCTGTGGGGTCAGAGCAGAGGGCGAGGGGGTGCCACTGGAGGCTGTGGGGTCAGAGTAGAGGGTGGAGGAGGTGTCACTGGAGGCTCTGGGGTCAGAGCAGAGGGTGGGGGGGTGCCACTGGGGGCTGTGGGGTCAGAGGGTGGGGGAGGTGCCAATGGAGGCGGTGGGGTCAGAGCAGAGGGTGGGGGCGCCACTGGGGGCTGTGGGGTCAGAGCAGAGGGTGGAGGAGGTGCCACTGGAGGCGGTGGAGTCAGAGCAGAGGGTGGGGGGAGGTGCCACTGGAGGCTGTGGGGTCAGAGCAGAGGGTGGGGGGAGGTGCCACTGGAGGCTGTGGGGTCAGAGCAGAGGGTGGGGGGGGATGCCACTGGAGGCTGTGGGGTCAGAGCAGAGGGTGGAGGAGGTGCCACTGTAGGCTGTGGGGTCAGAGCAGAGGGTGGGGGGCGCACTGGAGGCTGTGGGGTCAGAGCAGAGGGTGGGGGCGCCACTGGGGGCTGTGGGGTCAGAGCAGAGGGTGGTGGGAAGTGTCACTGGAGGCGGTGGAGTCAGAGCAGAGGGTGGGGGAGGTGTCACTGGAGGCTGTGGGGTCAGAGCAGAGGGTGGGGGAGGTGCCACTGGAGGCGGTGGGGACCGGTCCATCTCAGAGCAGGGGGCATCCGTCTGGGCGGGGCCTCGTTGAAAGATGCAGCAATGAGTCCGTCTCAGAGTAGAGGGTGGTTGAATCGGTGGGACCTCATTAGAGGCTACAGAGGGGAGCCCTTCTCAGAGTACAGGCTTTTCAGCAGGAGCACAACTAGACCCAAACTTCGGGGGATGGGTGCCTAACACTCCCAGCCAGGCCTGGTCACAGCACTGGTCGCACATGGTGCAACACTTTTTTTGGCACCCCCTCCCCCATTTCCGCCTTC